>NW_028258192.1:0-43503 GCF_053883595.1 Heterocephalus glaber
AAACACTGCTGGGCACATTTGGGATGCAGATTCCTTGTCTCTGTGGTCATAGGGATGGCTGGCCAGTGGGTGGCTTTGGTGCCATGCACGTTGACAGCAGCCAGGCTGCACCCCTCTGTTTGGCTCAGGAAGCCCACTCTGGGCATAAGGCCCAGCAGATGGTACCAGTTCCACTTTCTCACTCTGTGTACCCATAGCTTTGAATTTTTTGGTGTTCTTAGATGACAAGCGGGACCAGATGTGCCTGGAGGTACCATGGAAATTTATGATTAGGGACATCAGGGGGATCTTACCTTCCAGTGTCACAGGAAATAACTTAATGGTGTTTTTGAAACTTTGAAAGGAGGATTTTTCCATGATCAACTTCTATTGGGTTTCTTTTAAGATATTCTGCATCAAGCAGCATTTGCTTAATTTGAGAAGAGAAAGACCAAGTTCTGGCTGCTTTAGATAGCATAGCCTTTCTTGAAACAGTTGTTAAACCAAATGTGAATTAGTCTCTTACTTGTTCCACAACATCCAGAATTTTAACCTGCCCTGAGTTGTTTGATCATAGATATACTTTTGTCATGTTCCTGTGCTATTCCATTTGCTATTTTAAAACCTCTGTGAGCTTGCATGGGTGCGTGTACTCCATCACATTTGGGCCAGTTTGCTCTGTAAGAGTTGAAGGTCATAGTCTGACCAGCTCTGGTTGTGGGCATGTGACCACACACCTTCAAATCAACTGAACATCTGCTTGACTCATCAGCAAGACCTGGGTTCCGAGACACAGATTAGCCATGTGCATTTACTGACCACGAATTATCTTCTTCCTTGGGAGTAAATTTGTATTTATTTCAAACCAAATGCATTGTGGTATTAAGGAATAATGTTAGACTATAATATCAATGGTACAGCTGCTATTGACTGCAGTTTCTGTTCCAGGATTAGAAACGTGTACATCTCACTCTATTCTTTTCTCCTCTATGATATTGCTACTATATAATATTGCTAAATATACAATAGTGCTATTTAATAATCTCTGTGTAATCTCAAGTCTCAGGAGCAAAATTTGCAATCAAGATAATGTAATATTTAATAATTTTAATATTATTCCAATATTAATATTATTTAATATTGATACATTGTATCTTTTTAACTGTCTTTGAAAAAGGTCATTTTTTAAAGAAAAAATGACACCCCCCCCATCAGGAAAGTGAGTACAATACCTCAGCAAGCTTTGAAGTGAAATTGTAGATAAAAACATCAAAACTGGTCTTGAGACTGTGTCCAGCTGGTCTGATTGTTTTGAGAGGCCAGCAGAATGAATAATTAATGGCAGATTAGGAGGCAGGAATCAGTAAAAGGCTTGAGGACTCTTCACCTTGTTTTTGTGGTACAAATGCAATCCAGACACAGCCTGGCCGAAATGCGTGGCCATCTGTTTCGTGGCCTTCTGCACCTGGGCTGTGGCCTTAGGACAAGGCAGCAGCCTAAGACATCGAAAAGGAGCAGCCCTGCCCCCCGTGGACGGATACTGAATTACCTGCAAGAGTGCCAGCACCCCCTGCCTCCTGGAGGTGCAGCAGGTAGCTTTGCTTTGCTCCCATGATCCCTTGCCGAGGCTGACATGAGGAGCCCCTTAGGACCCGAGTGAGGTCCTTTCTCAGTCCCCAGGACTGGTCATACTAACTAAAAGTAGCAAATCTGTGCTATCTCAACATTTTCTAGTGCACCCTTGCAATTTAATAGTCCCGCATTACAGCTGCAACCTTTTAATCAACTCGCATTTTTTAAAACATTATACTCACCATTGAAATGTTTCATTTCCCACTTTTACACATACACTCAGTTCATGGTTGCATACATTTCATTGAGAGGAGCATTCCAGGGGTTAGTTCTTGCACTGTAACAATTTTTTTTTCCTTGGTATTGGGGATCAAACTCTGGACCTTTTGCTTTCAACGCAGGCAGTGGGACCACCGAGCTAAATCCCTGGCCCTCTGAGCTAAATCCCCCACCCACACTCTTACAAATTTAAGAAATGAGCACAGCATTCACAGTGGAATCTGTTATGTGTTCAGTAAAGATGCATCACAGAGAGGAGGGAATGTCACAGATTAGCCAAACATGGAAGGCATTCTCTCTACCATCTGTCCAAAGGAAGCTACATGTCTGACAAGATGGTGCCGCCTTAATCTTATCAAGTGGGGCAAAGAGCCTTACTGGGGAAAACTGCCTGGCAATTTCATGAAATATAACTTACTTGCTGTAAAGTTCACCCATTGTAAGTGTACAGCCCAGTGAATTTTAACCGAATGAGCCATGCAACCATCACCAGCATTTAATGTTAGAGTGTCCATCATCCCCAAAAGATTTTTCATTCCTCTCTTTCTCACATTCACCAAGTCCAGCTTGTCGTCCAATTCTGTCGGCTCCATTGCAGAATCAGTGCTGACCATTTCTGCCCACATCCATCATGACTGCCCCAGACTGGGCCACCATCCTATCTCATTTGCACAAAAGCTCAGGTGGCATGGGTAGATGGGAGAACCCAGCTTTCTTATCCACCAGACCTACCATTCAGGTGTCAGTTTAATGTCCCCCCAAATCAACCACTTCCTCTAAAGGAATACCTGAGAGCCATGTTAGTAACATTCTCAGAAAGACATTTCCAAAGGAAAATTCTTAAAAAGTGGAGTCCACTTTTTATATTGAGCCCTAAGATGGTTCATAGTAAGGCATGAAAGATCTTATTGTGATAATTGACTATGTGGAACTTAGAACATATTTATAAAAGCAGGAAAAAGAAAACACTGTAATGGTGACTGAAATGTTTTCTCCAAAATGGTGCATTTTTATTCAGTAAAAGCCTATGTATTCCAGTTGTGCTGCAGAACTAAAGCTTTGCCGGTCTTCTGATGGTTTAACATTATTTTGAGAATTCTCCCTTTCTCAGTAGTAGCCTGTGTGAAGAATAAGTAATGATCTAATGCATTTCGGGTTAGTTAGGGAGCCAGTCTGGATCATTTAAGCCCCAGTCAAGGGAAAAAGGAAGGAATTTTTTCGTCTATTATGAACATTCAAAAAATACAAAGTTAAATTAAATTTAAAAAGTAATAAAGAATATGGGACAGTCATAGATCATCACGGTCACACACCTTGAATGGAGGTGGTCCTATGACATTCGGCAGTGGGAGATTTAGTCTACAGACATCAATGGCAGAAACAGAAGAAGTAAAATCAATATCCATTTTCCTGAAATACATGTTGCTCCCACGCTTGTGTCCTGGTCTGTGATTATTTCTAAAGGTTACTTGCTTTCTGGTAGTTGCTCTTTTAAGACACAGGGATGGTTTCTGTGAAAAAAACAGAATTATCTGGAAGCCTGGAGGAGCCCGCCTCCCACAGAGCCATAGGGTTTCTCCTGGGACAGGCACACCTGGTCCTTTCCCATGAATATGGTCTCAGTGCAGTAATAGCCGTGCGTTTCACCAAGGGCCATCAGTGATTTCATTTGTCACTTGGCTCACTGCAGGCTCGGTCATTCTATTGTACCAAGCCTCTCTCCATGCCTGTTATTTTGCTGCTCGTGGTATTCGCCTTAAAGGGTTGAGTGATAAAACATGGAAGCAGCCTTTCTGAAAGCCAAAAGGTTCATTTTCCTTGCCTGGGTGCTCTTCTCAGGATCATCAATAAATGAAAGTATTATTTTTACAAGGCGGAGGTTAGTTATACCCACTAACCAGTCAACATATTTTTGCATCGGAAATCATTCAAGTTTCACCTGAGTGGGAGCTAAAATGGCCTTCCTACTTCCGTGACCTCTAAGAGTGCGAGCCTTTCCACTCTCTGGCATGGGTTTCTGAAGACTGCTGTGAAGGTCTGAAGGAGGGAAAGGAAAGAAGCAGGACGAGAAGTGAGACGGAGGAGAAATGCTCTGCTCTGGGCTTCAGAAAGAGGAGTTGAAAGATTTCTGCTCTTTTTGCGTGAATTTGACGCTCTCAATCTGTACTTCTGAGCCGACGAATTTAACTTTCTGCTCCTCAACTTTCCCATCTCTTGAGACAGAAACTATCATGTTAACATTGAACTGAGTGTGTAACGTGGTGTGAACAAAACATATGGTGAATGTTTTTTAAAATTAAAACAATTTCAGGAAAAGACACATTGCCATTGATTTCCCATAAAGTACTTCTCCTACTTTGAACACACTTTTCCCATTGCTCTTGCCACTTTCCAGAGCACTTCTAGAAATCCTCTTCTGTGAGTCTTTACAAACTGTGAACAAAAATGTGATGAATGCTGCTGCTGAGAGTCGTCCAATAGAAAGGTGGCTTGTAACAACGTGCTTGAGTCCTCATCCACTGGGAGTGGTACTTGTGACTTCTGGCTCTTCCACAAAAGTCAAAATGATCATGAAAGATTAATATTTTTTTGTTTTGTTTTGTTTTTGTTTTTTGTTTTTTCAGTCAGAACTGGGGATCGAACTCAGGACCTTGCGCTTGCAAGGCAGGCGTGGCACCACTGAGCTACATCCCCACCGGTTAATGTTCTTAATTGGTTCAGGATACTGAGGCGGCCACTACAGGACAACCACAGACACTATTATGGAAAGAGAACTGCTTCAGAAAGTGCCAAGAAAAATGGAATAAGTATGCTCAAAGCAAGAGAGTATTTTGAGAGGGATTAATAGTAGTATCTTCTAAAGTTCACTGTATCTGTTCACCCCTCACACAACCATTAATAAAATTAGAAATAAAGTTCATGTCAATTTATATGAAGCTAATGCCATCACAGCTTTTAAAATTCTTTTATTTCTGGATTGGCAATATATGGCCTATTAGTTCAAATTTGGCCTGCCCCCTATTTCTGTAAATAAAGTTTTATTGTAACAGAGCCACAGATTAAAATATATAAAGATAATAACAACCATTCATGTACTTGGTGCTATATGGAGGTTATCTCTTTTGACTTTCATAATTTAACAAAGATTATTTTAATGGAGAGACTGGGAATGTCTCATTTTCATAACGGTATGCACCATCTTGGTATGGTAAATACTCAAAATGGGCCCGACCTTTAAGAAAATGCAAAGCAACTAGTATTAATAAAAATTTCACAAGGATTATTTTTTCATGTGTTGTTTTCATAAATTACGATATTTCATGTTCTGTAATATTTTATAAACTGGATGTTATTCTGGATTCTTATGCTCACATCCAATACATAAAAAATTCCATGGTAGTAATTGAATGAAATAGATGAAGGGAAACAATGAATCCCAAGTGCCAGTTAAATTTCTTAAATGTTGGAAATTCTTTAGAATAGGAGATGATTTTTTGTTTTATGGTACTGGGGATTGAACCCAGGGCCCTCACTGAGATATAGCTACAGTTCCTTTTACTTTTTGAGATGGACAATTGCTAAATTGCCTGGACTGGGCTTGATCCGCAATCTTCCTACTTCAGCATTCCAGAGTACTGGGATTCCAGGCATGCGCCCAACTGGGAGATGATCGTTAGGAGCTAGGTGTAGAACATCTAGAAAAAGCCGGTGCCTACTTCTCTCCAGGAAAGATATTCATGTGCACCACTGGGAACATGAGTGGCTGTTATTGTCACACATTTTCATTTTTCTTTCGCTTTGTTCCTCTTAACTTGTCCTCATATCCTATTTCATTAATTTCTGCTGAAATGTTAAGAAATTCTCAGTTTATTTTGTCTGATTAAAAATGAATGGATGCATAAACGGATAATGCTAAGTGGGCAGGATTGCCACAGAGAGGACCATTGGGGGCCTTTGCAGTAACCAGGGAGAGATATTGGTGGCTTGGGCCATGGAGAGAAGAGAGAGCCATGGAGAGAAGCAGTTAAATTCCAGATAAGAGTGTGAAGCTAGTGCTAATGTACTAGCTCAGGGGCTGGGATGCTTTGGATGTGCAAGGTCATGCTCCTGGACCTTCAGAAAAGCATGAGTCAAAGTAAACCCTTTTTTTAAATAAGGCACTCATCCTTCGTTATTTTGGGACAGCAGCAGAAAGTGGAGAAAGGCAAGGAATATGAGAAGAAAATAAACATGCAACTTCAAATTTTAGGGCTAGAGCAACTGGAAGGAGAAATTTGCATTTCCTGAGATGAGGGTGTCTGCAGTGGGTTGTGTATGTAAGGGGAGGTGGCAGGGTCAGGATTTTAGTTTCAGGCACTGATTTTCTTGCACGTCTGAGTAGAGCTGGCTGTAAAGCATTTGAATTGTGGACCCTGAGTTCAGGAGTGAGGTATGCTCAGTCATCGACACAGAGGTGGCTTAGAGCTGTGACACTGGATGAGATCCCTAGAGTGGGAGGGACAGTGGATGTTGAGGAAAGGGGCCCCCAAGTTCAAACACTGGATGGTCTCCTGTTAAGTGAAGCTGGGAAGTGTAGGAGCCAGGAGAAGCTGTCAGTTCACTTCCTGTGAGAGGGAAGGAAAACTCAGCAGTGAGGAATGTCCTGGAAGCCGTGTGAAGGACATTTTGCAAAGACAAGGAAGTGATTAATAGTGTCGATATTGATGATTGAAGAGGGCTGATCAGATGTCTATTCTGGGGCTCCACTTGCAGGGGATCAGCAGACTCCATTATACATCATGGCACCCCAGAAGACTCTTGGTGTTGGTTGTTGAAGAGCCTTTGATTAGCAGTGTCGTGTTGTACTCTGCTTTAGATTTCCCCACTAGTTAAACATTATTATTTTTAACAATGAAATAACCAAATCTCCAGACATTACATAATCATAGAGAAAAACAAGAGATTATTAAGCATAATTCATGGTGCTATCATTCAAAAACTGCATGGAGATTTGTAGAAGGACATGTTCGATACCTAGCCTGACTCTTAACAGCTGAGAAAGTTTTGATTTCTGAGACAAACCAGGAATGAAAAAAATCTCCCCAAATTGATGTTAGTCATAAGTCACCCAATTGGTAACATACATAAAAATTTTGAAAATTTGGTTGGGTTGCAGTGGTGTGGAAATGCCTCCAAGGCTTTTTCTGTATATTAAGAAAGTTGGATGAACCAAATTCATCTTGTGGTTTTGGTGACTGCATTTTATTGTGAGACATACCCAGGGGAATTTTGTATAGAGCTTGTTTTCGGCTCTCATATACTAGGAGGAAAGCAGTGCTTCCTGCATGGACCACAGCATCATTCCTTGGGCAGTCATACTCTTCTGTTGCCCTTGTTGGTGGCTGGTTCCGATGTTTGTTTTCCTCTGGGCTTTCAGATCCATCGGCACCCCCAGCCCCAGCCAACCTTCGGCTTGCAAACTCCACCATCAACAGCAACGGGAGCGTGACCGTGACTGTCATTTGGGACTTCCCCGATGAGCCAGACATCCCTGTGCATCACTACAAAGTGTTCTGGAGCTGGCCGGTCAGCAGCAAGTCACTTGTCCTAATGAAAAAAAAGTGGAGGAAGACTAACGACGGAGTAAGTGGCCATGAGAAGGAAGAATTGCCTGTCCTTGGGGTGTGTCTGAGCTGGTCTGAAAAGTGGTCTCCATGGAGCTCAGGATGCTGCTTTGTGGTGACATTCAGAGAATGCAGGAGCGTGCTGCTAGAGTTTGGAGAGGTGTTGCCCAGAGCCCTGGACCCCAGCTTGGCACTTGAGGGAGGTAGAGGAGCCTTCAGGAGGGGATAACCAGAGTGGGAAGTCTTCCCGTCAAAGGGCATGCGACTTTGAAGGGGGTGACAGAACCCTGGTCTCTTGCCCTTCCTGTCTTTGGCGTCTAGCCACATCAATGATTCCGCTTTGTCAGATGTCCCACCATCTTAGGTTGCCTGGCCAAGGCAAAGGGGCTGGTGCAGCCTGGCAGGCGACCTCTAAAACTGAGCCCAAGTAAGTCTTTCTAAATCGATCATCTCAGACATTCGTTATGGCGGTGGAAAGATAGCTAACACACACAGGCCAACTCATTTGTCTTTTATATTTCACGCAAAAAGTGCTTGAAATGAGTCCATTGACCTTTCTTACCCACATGGCAGTCACAACTTCAACTTCAGAAGTCAAAGGAGCACGTGGAATTATTTCCATTTTACCTATCTAGACACAGAAAATGAGATAATGTAAAATATCCTTCATATTTAGATTCTTTTTGCTTAAAGAGAAAATTTTAGATTAGGATTTTTTTCCTTAAAGAAAAAATTTTAAACTAAGTACCATTTCATGGTTTTTCTGTTTCAAGATGTTTCTATCTGTGATCTAATCAGTGGGAAGAAAGCTTAGAAAGTACATTTTTGACAACACATTCTTCACATTGATTAAAAGAATCTGAAGTGGTTTATTTTCTGGATGCTGAGAGAGAAAAATCTGCATTGAGCCATTTTCTGCAGTGAGGTTTCTTGAATCATAGGAAATGTTCAGTGCATTCAAAAGTCATTCTGTTTCCTTTCAGCATATGTTCCTTTATGGTGCTGTAAAATTCACATAAACACCTTCCCTCCTTATTTATAAACTCAGATTCTATACATCAATACATATGTAAAACTACTTTTTCTTTTTGGTACTGGGGATCGAACTCAGGACCTTGTGCTTGCAAGGCAGGTGCTAGAACCACTGAGCTAAACCCCCAGTCTGTAAAACTATTTTTAAAGACATTGCACTAAATATTGCACTATTTGTGCCATTTAGAATTATTTTAAAATGTCCATATGATCTTTAGCTATTATGTTGCTTTCATTGTAAAGAAATTTTCATACAATTCTTTCATGTTAAAAGAAATTTGCCACAAATAATCATTAGTAGTATGTGTTTTTCTCTAGAAAGAGCTAAAGGGCTACAGTTAGGGAATCACTGGTATCTAAAAGGAGACAGATGAAATGTTAACAGCACCACTTTTCCCTGAACCATCCCATGCCCTTAACAACCAAATCTCATCAAACACATAGCAGGGAAATGGCAATGTGTTTCTAACATAAGTCCACTGTTGGTTTATCATTGTTATTATTAACATAATTATTACAAGTATCGGCCCAGAGTGGACTAAATTATGGGTTGTGACGTGTTTTTGGATGCCAGAGAGACAAGTTATATGTTGTGTGAATCTTTGCAGTTTTCAATAAAAAAATAAACCATACAAAGACCAAAATGTTGTTTTAAAATTATTTTCTTAATGCAATGATTTTGGCCTCTAGGGTGGCATGGAAATGAGCCACCTTCACCACTTTCCCTGCTAGAGCAGTTACACATCTGTGACAGCTGATGTAAATCTTCCATAGATTAATTTTTACCAAAAGTCCTGAGACAAAGCAACCCGACAGAATGCTTCCACATTTTTCTGGTGTCATTATTGTTAATGTCAAGCACCCGAGTTAAGGATAGAGCTCATCATGAGAGCCCTTGCCTAGTTTGTTCAAGACCCTGGATTAATCTCAGTAGCACAAAAGTAAAATTATGAGAGGGCTGGGGTGCAGCTCAGTGGTGGAGCTCTGCAACTCACTTCTGGTCAGTTAGATCATTTCTTAACCTCTTTGCCGTCTTCCCTGGGATGATGTCAAAAATGCTAGGGTGGTATAGATTCATTTCAGAGGGCTGGGTGTCACTTCAGGTCATTGAATGTCCCTGTGTTTTCTTCAGTTTTCAGTTGTTATTTGGTTCCATGCTGAATTTCAGTAAGATGTTTTGTCCCATCTGGCCCTATGACAGCATCTGTTTTTGATGATCAGATCTGTCTCTTTCTCTCTCTTCCCTCCAGTTCTTCATTAGGTGAGCAGCTTTCCTCCACCACACCCTTCTGCTCTAATATCTTGACCTTGCCACAAGCTGAAAGGCAAAGAAGCACTTATATCTTGGGAAGATGCATCACTTGTACTGGTTTGCTTCATTTTACAGCTGTGTTTATATGTCCAGGATCAAGTGCATAGCTTTACTCAATAAATATCCTGTGAATTAACATAAGAACAGATGAATTTCAGATGTCCTTTACTTCCTTTTCTCATTGAAGTATGTCTTATTCATTGACTCTTGTAGTGAACTGCACCTTGCTTGAGAATAGAGTGGCCAAATATAGCAGCATTATGAGGTCACAATTGAATATTGTGCTGTCACAATGGGGCAATGTGATGTCATCATATTACATTGTGAAGCCTTACTTTGACACCACAACAACCCAGTGTGACCTCACAATGCCCTCATGATGATCACACATTGCCCCTTATGACATCACAATAATCATTTATGACATCACAATGCCACATTATATCACAATACCCCATGTGACCTCACAGTGGCCATTGTGACATCACAATGCCACATTATGATATACAATGAGATCACAATAGGTTGTTGTGATGTCATAGTAAGACTTTGTGATGTCATAATAGGTCATTATGAGGTCATAATATGGCATTATGAAGTCACAGTTGAGCATTGTACTGTCACAACGGGGCATTGTGATATTGTATTCACTGTGAGGTCACAGTGGGGCATTATGAAATCACAAGTGGCACTACAGAGTTATAATGGAACATTGTAATATCATAATGGACCATTGTGATGTCATAAAGGGGTATTATGAGAGCATAATGGGGTAGAGAAAGTTATCATGGGATATGAGGTCATAAATGGGCATAATGAGATCATGATGGGATAAGAATAGGCCATATTTGAATATTATGAGGTCACTGTGGATTACTATGAAGGCATAATTGTGTTTCATGAGCACATAAATGGCTTGTAAGAGATTATTAATGTATGAGGGCACAGAGGGGTATCACAATGGCATAGTGGGGTATGAGGGTATAAAGGGGCATTATGTGGTCATAGTTGGTATTTTTAGGTCATAATGTAATAGTATGAAGTCATAATATGGTATTGTGTGGCCATAAAGGGGTACCAATGAGCTCATCATGGGGTACTATGAGGTAATAATTGGGTATATGAGGTCATAATGGGGCACACTGTCATCATAATGGGCTATCATGAGGTCATAATGAGTCAAGATGGGGGCATAGACGACTTCTATGTGGTAATAATGGGGTATTATGAGGTCCTAAGGGGTATTATTTTGATCCGTAGTTGAAGGGGACCTTCAGATCATGTTGATATAGGAGCTGTAGGTACTGTAGGAACGGTCCGATCTCCACACAGTAAAGTCATCGCCTAGCCAGCAGGCAGTGAGCTTTGTGGTGACCCGGGAAGTCGGTAAGGAAGGGGATGGGGATGGAAGTGCTGCAATGGAGTCTGAGCGCATCCCTTCATTTCTAGCTTCAGAACTCCGTGACCCTGGAGAGACTTCAGCCAGACTGTGACTATACCGTGGGACTCCAGGCCATCTCCTACTGGGGACAGACCCACCTCAAGAGTGCCAAGGTGTCTCTGCACTTCACGTCCACACGCGCTGCCCACAATAGGAAGTGGCGTTGCCTGCTTCTCCGGTCCACTGTGCCCAGCACATTGTCAGAGCGGGGCAAGCAGCAGGACAGTGAGTTTTGCTTTGGAGTCATTGCTCGGTAAATGTCACCAATTACACACGCAGCCACACTCATGCCCTGCTTCGCAATGTTCTGGTCCCTTGAAGGCTTGTCCCACATGATGAATTACATGGCTCAGTCACACCATAGTTACCTCAGTTTATATAAGCACACTGGACAATGTTCACGCAATGACGAAAACACCCAGAGATGGCGTTTTTCAGAACATATCCCTGCTGTCGAGCAACTTAGGACTGAATGTTCTTTGAACTACAATATACAAAGTAATTTTTGCTGCGAATACTTATTTTTTGATGTTTATCTGTTGATGTGATATTTTGGTGTTAGAAAAAATAATTTACCAGCATGCAGGCCAGGGTTTGTGGTCGGTCAGCGGGAGAGTGCTTGCATAGCAAGTGTAGCACTGGGTTTCATCCCTGGTGTGAGAGGCTGGGGGGAGTCATCATGCCGTATTCTAACAAGTCCTCTACTTCCGCAGGCACGTGATCCCTACTCCTTGCTTACCCATGTACTTGTTTTAAGGAGAATACATACAGTTAAGCTATTACAAACTGTTATTTCCCCTCCTCAAAATGTGGCCAGCCTGTTTTCTTTGGAATTCCACAGTGGTCACAGTCATTGCTTGGAAAGCTACCTAGTGCTCCACTGCATCATTAGTAATTATTCCCACATTGGTTTTCCTTGTTTCCATTTTTTTTTTTAACTAGTATGTTTACCATGGACTGAGCAAAACAAGAGGAGTGTTTTACATGACACTTGTGTCTTAGATGGCAAACGGGTTACTTGCCGTTTGTAGCTTTGTTGGAAGTGGAGACTCACTGGAGCTGCTTTGTAGAGGCACCTGGTGAGGTTCCAGAGAACCAGGGTAGAGGAAGAGAGCGTGAGGGGCCAAGGAGCCCTGTCTCAGGCAACCTGGTGATGTGGATTCGTTACAGCAGCAGAACCCTGCTGTCCCTCTGCCTTTCCTCATGGCAGTGGGCCTTGTTCTAAAGAGGATAAGACCATATGAAAAGCTTGTTTGAAATCGGGAAGAGCTATGCTAGATTTAGTGACTGCTCGTAATGATCTTCTACCACCTGGGGAATCGGTAGGCGCCAAATGAGCTGGTTTGTTTGAAATGATGCTTTCAAAAAGTCTCAGAGACACAGCATCTGACCTATTTAAGAAATTGTCCCTTGGGAGATTAAAATGGTTTGAAATGGTCAATTTTTGTGTGAGTCTAAGTACAATATAACTTTTACCTAAAACACTTTGTGGAAATATTTCCATGTGTTTAGCAGCTTCATTCATTTGTAGTCAACTACTCATTCATCACATTGAAATTATGTAACTATAAAATTATAACATTACTGTGTCTGATGTTGGGAATTCTATACATGTATATACACACACTGTATAATATATGCTAAATACATGCACTATATGTACCTCACATCATATATACATATACATATATACACACATATACATATATATATATATACACACACCAGATATATATATATATATATATATATATGGTAGTTTTCTGTAACCAGTGTGTGTATATCTGAATACACACACACACACACACACACACACACACACACATATATATCTCCACAAAAATATGCACACAAATAGACTTGCTTCTCGGTGTCCATGTAAGATTTTTTCTGGCCCCAATCCCCCATAGATAGCAAAATCTTTGGATACTCAAGTCCCTTATATAAAATGCCGTAGTATTTGCATACATCCTATGCACATCCTCGAAATTTATTTTAAATCCTATCTAGATGTCTTAAAATGCTTAAAGGAGTATTAGTGAATAGTTTTCATGCCTTTTGTTTAGGGGAAAATGATAAGTCGATGGATGTTCAATACACTTTTGTCCTCTTTTCTCTTTTTTTTTTTTAATGTCCTGGGGCTCCAACCTAGGGGCGTGCTACCACTGAACCACATCCTCAGCTCTTTCTACTTTTAATTTGGGGACAAAGTCTCACTGACTTGTCCAGGCTGGCCTTGAACTTGTAGTCCTTTGCCTGAGTAGCTGGGATTACAGGCATGCACCACCACGCCTGAATTTTTCCCAGTGTGTTTGACCCATGTTGGTTGAATCCATAAACATGGAGTGCACAAACAGGGAGACTGGACTGCACATAGATATGAGTGCGCACACGCACACACACACACACACATATGCATATTTCCCACCAGTGCATATATCTTGGCCTTTGCCCGCAAACAGCTCAGGCCAAAGGTCCAGAACTCATTCTTCATCCTTCTCTTTTCTCTCTTTCTAGAAATCCAATGCTGCAGGAAGCTCTTCATCTGTAGATTTAAATTACACATAAGCTCTGTCTAGTTCTCTCCCTTGTTCAAACCACTCCATCTCTTTCTACTAAAATTGAAATAGTCTCCTCATTTATATTCTTGTTTCTACTTTCTTAAATTAATTCTCCATTATTTAGGTAGCAGGAAAAGTATTCTTCAGAAAATATTATAAGCAGATTACAGATCTCTTCCTTCTCTGAGTTCCACTCTCAAGAAAGTGACCCGTTTCTCTTCTTTTTTTCACTTTCCCCCCAACCTTCGCCTTTATTGCTGTTCTCCTTATTCCTTCTCAGCATCCAAATCCTTTAAACTTCTGCTTCATCCAAGGCCTTTATTTTTCTACTGGTGGTGAGGATTTCATCTATGGTGTAAAATAAGCATGTCTCTTTAGACTCCTCTGTTCCTTCCGATAAACAACATTCTTTCCCTGTTAGCAACTGGTATGGGATTGCAGGGTCCCATAATTTAATATGTGTGTGTTCCCAGAACCGAGGGCAAATTCTGACCTCAACCTGTCATTGTTGAGGTTACACCGTCAGGAGTCTGGTCACTGTCCAGCCCACAAATAGAACTTTCATGGAACCCTGGTTATGCGTGGCCCATGTACGGCTTTCTCGCTTTCCCTATGGCATCCCCACATGAACTCTCAAGAATGATTGTAGACCTCTCTCTCTCTCTCTCTCTCTCAGCCATATTTCACAGTCTGCTTCTCCATCTATCTTTTCTCAGTCAGCCAAGCCCCTTATATGTAATCGTATCTGTCCCTTTACCTGTGTTTTCTTCTCTCCTCTGTGGTTGAAAGAGGAGCCATCATTCCTCTTCCAAAATGGTAGACGTCTCTATTGAATTCTGGACTGCTGCTTTACAATTCAGACACCTGCCAGCCCTGATGCAGAAACCTCATCTCAGTTAGAGACCATGGATCATCTCTCTGTGTCCACAGCATCCATCGCGGTCCTAGGCATATAATCACAGGACCGTAAATATTTATGGAACTAAAGGAATCAGTCATTCCTTTCCTTGCCTTTAACTCCAGCTTACCCCAGTAGGTCTGCTTAGTTTCTGTTTCAAAAGCACACTTTTCTTCCGTTCCAGCTGCCGTTTTCCTCCTCTCCATGTTCCTCTCAAGTCCCCGTTCCTCTGTTTCCCGATCACATCTTTTTTCCACTAAACCTGCTCCCGGGATGGTGGTTTTCCATTCCTAATTTCACTGACTCTTGCTGTTACCTTTGTCTCTGTGTAACTGTACTCTCCTCCTTGACCCTTGCATATTGGACTTGCAGATAGCCTGATGTTTCTCATACCCCTTCTTGGTTTTAACCGCAGAGGTTTCTTCCGATCATCTAGAGGACATTGGTGCTTTCTGGAATCCACCCTACCTGCTTGGGTGGTTTCAATCACTATCGTGCATCCTGCTCAGTGCCTCATGTGTCACCTCTCTGTCTCCACTAATATGCACTGCATTTCCCCACTTTATCATTGTCTCTCTCTGAATGCCATCAGGCGCCTCTACCCCGGCAAGTTCCAAATTGAACTCACCGCTCCATTTGCAAAGCTGGATATTCTCGTGCATTTCTTGAACCTATGGATGTTAATACTGAGAAGAAACTTGGTAGTCTTTCTTCACCTACTGCTTTCTGGCTTCTCTAGTTTACCTCTTGTTCCAGAAAATTTTTAAGCTTTGCAAATTTCTTGAATCTTTGAGAAGGATAAGTAAGAATTTTTGTCAGTCATCTTTTCATCACTATCACAAGATACCTGAGATAATCAACTTATAAAAAGAAAAGATTTACCTTGGCTCACAGTTTTGGAAGGTCTAGTCCCTGGTTAATTGGTCTGCTGGCTTTCAGCCTACGCAAAGACAGCCCATCAGAGTAAGAGGATATGATGGAACAAAGCCACTTACCTGGTGGCCAGGGAGCAGAGGAAGAGAGAAGAAGCCTCACAACCCCAATGATCCAAAGACCTCTCAGTGGACTGCACCTCTTAAGCATTCTATCACCTCCCAATAGACCACAGCATTTACCACATGGGCCTTTTGGGAACATTCCAGACCCACATTATAGCAGAATTCAATTCACATTTGTTGTCCAACTGGATGTAACTGTTTCTCCGTTTAACCACTTTTATAGTCCACACCACAGCTTCCTAAAGGTGTCAATGGATAAATCTGACCTAGGAGTGAATACTAAAGAGGAAGGGAAAAAGGAATAGCATTTGGTCTCATCTTCCAAGCAACCAAAGTTATTCATCTTTTCTGGTCTGTATGCATAATTTCACTATATTCTCCAAGAGTTTGTGTTTTTATTAACTGTTCCAGAGGAATTCTCTTTACACGTGAGAGTTTCCTGCCAGGTGGGAAGACACTAGAATGATGAAAGTTAAATGAGTTATTTTGACACCAATTATCTCATAGTTGTGACAAACGGGACATAGTATTTGGTTGATTCTGGGTGGCCAGACTCTTTAACCGTTATCTTTGAAAATTAGATAACCTCTTACCTGGCCAGTACAAGTGTGATAGCTGACCTGTCACAGACTACTTTCTTGTGAGGCCTGACTCCTACCACACAGATTTGGAAAGTAATAAAAGAATAATTTTTAAAAAGTAATGCAAAGTATCTGCAGTAAGACACATTGCCTGGTCTCCAGTTACCCTGTGGGGGAGAATGGCTTTACAACAGATTATGTAGCATATAGCTGAATGTTTGTCAGGATTTTATATCCCAGTGTTGATATATAATCTTGTAAACACTAGTGTATGGTTTTACAAGAACACTTTCTATTTTATCATGAATCAGCTAGAAGTAAAGAATAATTACAACCTTATACTATAAGCAAGGGGAATTATATTTTATAACAGGTAGTGTAGTAAATGTCAGCATATCAATTACTTTTTTGAGTTATATCTTGGTCTGCAGGTGACTAGGTGTTTTAATGATAAATATTTTTATGCAAGTAGAGGCTGAATGTTCATGCAATTTTTATGACAGGGTCCCTTGAAGGAAGTAGGGCATAATAACGCTGTCTTTAATGGAAAGGTAGCTTGTTTTTTGGAGGCAGAAGGAATATTTCCAATATTCACACATTCCAAGTGCTACATGGTTGCCTCTTGGAACTTGATGGATTATTCTTTTAATTCCCCCAAATATGAATGAAATTAAGAGAAAATACTCTGAATCTTTTGATCTATTAAATTAAACAAACCTGGATAATTTTAGAAAATGGCAGAGAGAGAGAGAGTGAGAGAGAGAGACAGAGACCTCAGTTCATCAATGTAATTCTTTCCATGATTCTGTTTGCAAACTGAATTGGACAAGAACTGAGTCAAATTTTCTCATAAGGTCAACATTGAACCTAACTATTGAATTTGATATCTATATCTATATCAAATATATATGTAAATATATATCAAATATATAAGTATATATATTTGAGTCTCTTAACACTTATGACTGTTGAAAATAGAGTATAAAGCAAACCTTATGTCCTTTCAGAAAAAAGTAGATATGATTTTATCTCATTTTCTTTTAATTCTCAAAGTGGGAGAGATGTTCTTACAAGGCCAGATGCATAACCATGGCAGTATGAGTAGCACTAATTTTGGATGGGTTACTTCTTGAGTCATTTCAGAAAAGCAACAATGGTTCAATCTTGAGATATTCAGAAATATGTTCCTGTATCTCTAATGAAAGATTAAAATTTGTATGATTTAAAAGCAAGTGGGAAGACAAAATTCACATACAAGTGCAACTTAGTATCTTCATTGCCATCTTGGTTATCTGGTGGCAAATTCTCAGTAGCACAGATTAGTGAAGAAATTAAAAACATAAATGAGCACGTGACCATCTTAGATCTTTAATTCAACTTTAGATGTAACCCAGCTATTTTTATTTATTTATTTATTTTTTGGTACCGGGGATCAAACTCGGGTCCTTGCACTTGCAGGGCAGGCGGCGAAACCACTGAGCTAAATCTCTGGCTCCAGAGAATGTTTTAAGTCGATGATTATGTGAAAAAGGGAGATGGATTTTGGCTAGAAGCCCCATAAATTTTCTGTATCCTGTTCCTACCTCTTCTCTCTGGGTTCCAAACTCATTGGTGATTCTGACTCTTGAAAGTGATGACCTAATCAGTGTTTCTCACCTTTCCAAGCATTGATTTGAACTCCTTAAACAAAAATACTGTAAATAAGTCACTCCCTGATGTAAGTATCAATTGCCTTTTGATCAAATCTGGAGATGAGGTAGTGGGCATGTCAGCATAAGGAAAAGTTAACAGTCCATGTGAAATTTCTTGTGGGGCCCCAACTTTCCTTTATGGGTCCTACCTTCTCCTGGGTTGGGAGTCTTCTCTCCATTCATCTGCATCTTTCCATCTTCCTCCACTTTTCCAAGAATGTGACCATCATCAAAGCTTTGTTCAGAGGATCTTCACAACATATTGAATGTAGGTCTCACAGTAATATTGGAAATTTAGAAAGCAGAGAAGTCATGCCTCAAAGGGCAGGATTTCTGTGTGTGCAGTGTCTAAATTCAGAGCATGACTGAGGCACAGAATTGAGGCTTGAGGTACTTTTGATGCCCTCATTATGAAAGCGTATGAGTTGGATCTCTATGAAGACTCAGTACCTGGTGAGGAAAACATATGCTTGACACAAAACAGTTCTAGGATTAAATCTGAACTACATGATCCTTACATTTTTGAGGGCTACATTTTTTGTGTTTAGTAAGTACTGAGTCCATTTTCTCAAGGGGATGCCAACTATGGCCCACGTATTATACCCAGCTTCCTATCTGTTTTAATAATTAGGATTTTATTGGCATGCAGTCACAAGTAATTGTTCTCATGTCACCTCTGGACACTTTGGGGCTGCAGTAGTCATCAGGTGTTTGGGAGAGAGACACAACCAAGAATATTTACCAGCTGGCTCTTTAGCAAAAGCTCACAGCCCGCTACTTTGTTTCATGAGATGGTTTTATGAATATAAATAAAATAGTATTAAAGTTCACCAACCACATGAGAAGCACCAGGAATATTGTAGGAATCAAAAAGTTAATTATATTGTTCTCCTTGTGAGGAGGGAGAGTGTGCCCAGAGAAACACATCCAGTCTTCATGTCAGGCGCTTTATCTGGCATCACTAAAGCATGACACATAGGGCCATCTCATGAACCCTGACTCCCAGCTTTCATGTGAGCCATCAGCCTGTAGATGCTCCATTTCCACTGCATGCAGTACACTATGCAAACTGAGCTGGCAGTCTGCATCCAAGGAAGATTAGGGTGTGGTTTTCCCGAGAGGACTTCTAGGATGGATTAGAAGAACAGATTAAAGAAAAAAAAATTAAAACAGAAAATGCAGGAACACTAAGGAGGAATTTGTTTCCATTTAGCCAGGGGAATCTTCACCATGGAGAGGCTCTCCAACATTTGGATGGATGAATAGTATTCCTAGTAGGGCCACTGTCTTTTGAGATAAAGTAATCAGAGATGTACATGTGAAAGAGCCAATCCGATTTTAGGAATGAGGAAGGACAACAACCAGAAAGATGCAGCTAAATTAAAGCGGAACAATTAAAAGGAAAGTAAAACCAGGGCCAGATCTTGACCCTCAACAACAACATTGTAAGAACTGATCTCATCTAAGAATGAAAGTCAGCATTGCCTGAGTGGAAGAAATATTTCAAGGTGTTGTTGTTTCTCATCTCGCAACAGATACGGGCTATTTGGAGCTTGGGATCATTCTTACTCACTTGTAGATTCTCCTCACTCTTCAACGAGCCTGTGTTGAGAACATTTTATTTATTTATTTATTTTGAGGGAAACCGTTTATTGGTACATTTTAGTTATGCAAATAATATCACTCATCATACGGAATTTGCACCTGTGCATGATATCTTCTGCCTTTTCTTTATTTTCCCATTTACCCTTCCCTTAAGCCCCCTCCCCTCTTTCTATCCAAAAGCTTTGTTTCCATTTTTTCCTTCTGTTTTCCCTTTTTTTCCTTCTCCCTTCCTTCCTTTCTCCCTCCCTCCTCCCTTGTTCCCTTCCCATTTGAACACTTTCTTCCCATTTCCCAACATCTCTTATACATTTTATTCCCTTATTCCTGTATTCCCACTTTCGGTTTCTCACCAGAGAAACAATGTGGTAAAATAAATAATAGGGAAAACAATGCTCATGCTTAAAGCAAACAGTAACAGACACATGCACACATTCTTATTTTTCCCCAAAGCGGCCTAGTTTCTTTCCAGAGTACCAGCTCACCTTGCAACAGCCGTACTCCTATGGTTCATTTCATCAGAAAGCCCTGGGCCTGTGTTTCAAAGGATCGACCCAGTGACTTGGTAGGTGTGCCTCATTCCACTGTGACCACATCTTCGATGGTTCCCTCTCTCTTTCAAAAGCTGCCCAGCTCTAGCTTGTCCAGCTCTGGCCCTTGGGACAATGTTCCTGACTGCTTATGGCAAAGGTCAATGAGCAACTAAATACATTCGCGGATTCCATGCCCCTTCTACGGTGCTGCTGCTATTGCCCGGCGTCTCATATGGTGCATATATTTCCGTACTTCACTTTGACACCTCTCCATGTGTCAGTGCACTAATGGTCACTAATCTGAACCATACACAGATTGCTTGTTGAGAGATGGGACTGAAGTTGATCTTATGCACTGGCTTGATGTGAGGTGAGCCTTTTTACTACTAATTTGACGAAGTTGAGCTGTATTTCTGTTTAGGACCTTGCACCATGTATTAACATAAGATACCCATATGATATTTATGTGAAGTTATCCATTGTTTCAGGAAAAATCAATTTAATATTATTTTACTTCCCCCATACCCATTAAAACTTTATCTATAATGAGAAATACTACGTATGCTTATTTCTTGAGCTAAATTCCCTGCCCTACATATGCTTATTTCTTAAAACATCTTTGAAATGTGGTGACCATTTGAAAGTCTGTGGATTCCACATAGTATAATTTTAGGTATTCCAACACATTTTGAAGTTGGGGAAGATTGTGAACTTGAGCATAAAAGAGTATGGTACTCCATTAATAATGAAAGAGGGCCTGAAGAAGAATGAATAACATGATGGCATGAAATACCCTGGTTTGAATATTAGATTGGATCATTACTTTCGATCTGTAAGTTAGAATGTTGTGCTTTTTCATAGAAGAACAGCTGGGGAAAACTAGAAAAGGGGTGGCCCCGATACAGCCCCCTTTCCAAAGAAGACGGCCCACTCGCCTGATAGAGATTGGAGCTCCGTTCTACCAGGACAACCAACTGCAAGTCAAAGTCTACTGGAAAAAGACTGAAGGTACCTGCATGGTTTTGTGTAAATGTTATTGGCTTTAAGTAGCTTGGAGATGTAAAGATGTAGACACTTTTTTAAAAAAGTAAATGTTGTAGTGTTCCATTCTAAAATATCCTAATTTCCTTACAAAGTTCTAGAGCAGGACACTATGCTTTCAAATGAAAGGTGCCTATTTGCTACTCTAAGAAGTGGTTTTTTGCAGTCATAAATTATCACAAATGCACAAATTAAAGTTTAAATGGACTGAAATTTGTAACTTTGGTAAGTATCATTTTCTTTTAGAAACGTCCTCATGATTAAAATATTCATTAGGTATTTTTTTTTAAGTAAGTATCAAGCCATGGTGTTGATATTAGGTCATAACAAAGTACCTAAACACTTTTTCTTTTTCTTCTTTCCCCTCTTCCCCATTTCCTTCCCCTTCTCTTCCCTTCCTTTTATAAAGAAATGCTTTTCTGTGTTGAAGTCTAAATGGGTTGAACTTGGTTCTGGAGCTCTATCTCACATTTTGTTATTAGCAGCTGTCAAGCCCTGAATTTTTTCATTTCAAGGAAATTGGCTTTTCATTGTTTCTTTCCCAGAGTGCTAATCTTATGTCTAAAACACTTGCAATATATTTTTGGTCTGTAATTTTTGTTCTGAACTATTTTTTATTTTTTTAAAAAACCCTATAATACCTAATTTGGTAAACTAAAAGCATCACTTAGCATATTAACACCATTTCCTGGAAATAGCATTTGGGAGTTTCCCTTCAAAAATTTCCTACGCATGTATTTTCCACTGAGTTTGTTTTGTTTTGTTACATCTTGTTTTGCTTTACGGTCCTGGAGGTTGAACCCAGAAATTTTGCACTGAGCTACATCCTTGGTCTTTTAAATCTTGAATCAGGGTCTCACTAAGTCCACTAAATTGCCCAGGCAGGGATCAAACTTGCAATCCTCCTGCCACAGCCTCCCAAAGTGCTGAGATTATAGGCCCGTGCTACAGTGCCTGACTCACCGAGTTACTTTTTATCTATATGTGTGTGCATGAATATGTGTGTGTAAAACATAAATGTACTTTTACCTATAGTGTTATATGAGCATTATATCATGCACTTTTCAAAAAATTTTCAAATTGCTAAATTGTACGTGTGTGTCCTAATACTATATTACCTGTCATCATTCCAGGACAGTGAGCTTCCTTATAAATCTTATTTTATAATTAATGTTACAGTGAACATTTATCTGTGGGAGGGATTCCATTTGATCATTTATGTTTAGTATAAATTCATATTTGTTTTCTTTATTCTTAGCATATTTAATTTGCATTGCTGAAATATTGCTTAAGCATTTATAGGGTATAACAATTTTATTTTTATTGCTTCTACCAATTTTATTTTATTTATTTTTTTCTTTTAGTACCAGGTATCAAACTCTGATCCTTGCACTTGCAAGGCAGGCAGAGGAACCACTGAGCTAAATCCCTGGCCCTCTACCAATTTTTTTTTTTTTGGGGGGGTACCGGGGATCGAACTCGGGACCTTGCACTTGCAAGTCAGGTGCCGGAACCACTGAGCTAAATCCCCCGCCCCAAATTTTAAAAAGAGAAACAGAATAGGGAATTTTTGACAGTTCAGTTTTTAAAATCTCCTCCTCTTTTTGGAGTTCTGTTTCCTTCCGGCATTGATAGTTAATGAGGACTACGGATGTGAGAGTGGTCCTTGTTCCAAAATTTTCTTTCGAGCTGCTGAATCCTATTCTACAACTAAAATGACATTGCCATTATGATGAATGTATTTCATCTGTGTCATAATTTAATTAAAGTAGAAATTTATTAAATGAAAATGCTGTGATTCCATATTCACATCAGAAATAATAATTTGTTTACACTTTCAGTTTCTCACATCAGAGAAACTATTCGGTATTTACACATGAGTGTCCTATTTATTTCACTTGAGAGGATGGCCTCAATATGCATCCATTTAGCTATAAAAGTCTCTAGTTTCTTGTTCTTTGTGGCTGAGTAGTATTCCATTTTATAAAAAAAAAAAAACCACATCTTCTTTATCCACCTTCCAGTTGATGGGCACTTGGGCTGTTTCCAAGCTTTCTGTATTACAAACTGGTATTATAAACATGGGTGCACATATATCACTGTGGTATGATTCTTTTAATTCTTTAGGGAAGATACCCAGCAGGGGAATAGCTGGGTCAAATGGGACCCCTAGCCCTAGTTCTTTGAGGTATCTCCATACTGATTTCCATAAGGATTAAAATGAATAATTGATAATTTTACATAGGAAGAAAAGGTCCAAAGGGGTAAGGGAAGTGGGAGGGGAAGGGGAAAGGAAAGAAGGGAAAGGAAAAATTATGAGAAAAGAAACTGGAAACAAAGTCTATGTAAATAGGGAAGGGTGGAGGGGTTGAAGTGCACCCAGGTAATGGGGAAAAAATAACCAAGATATGTCGTATACAGGCACAAGCACGCAATTATAAATGTAAATGTATTGTATACCTAAAATGTGGCAATATAAGAATTTAAGCAAAAATAATTATAATTTGTAATAAGTATTAAAATTATTTTAAAATTTATTATAAAAATATTACATTATAAAATGTATTTGAGCATTACATGTATCAATTTTAAGTTAAAGCTGTATAATAATATATTAGTATCAGCAGTGCTTAATGTATCTTATTAATAATAAAGGTTTAATTATGTGATAAAATATAATGAAAATGCAGGCATCTAATATCAAAAAGGTAAACATCCCAAGCCTACAAGACTAACTACCAGCTTCCTGACTTCTAAAACTAACTGAAGGTTTGTTTTGCCTGTATTTAAATTTTGTCAAAGTGGAATCACAGAGTTTGAATCCAGCTTCCTACACAGAGTTATCTTATAACAGAAAAGAATCTATTCTGAAATATGGATTCATTCCCTTACATTGCTGCCTGGATTCTCCCGTACACTGTGGACTACATCTTTTCATCTGTAGAGGGGGACTTCGCTTGCTTCCGGTGTGGGGCTACTGACTAGTGCTGCTAGGAACATGTTCTCCCACATGAACATGTTTTTCCAGAGTGGCGAGGAGGAAGGGGATCTCAAGCCCTAGCATGTGGTGCATTTTGTGAGGCACTACTAGTTGTCCAGAGTCATTAAACCAGTCTGCGTTCTCACCAGTAGGGTGTGAGCCCGAGGGCCAACATGTTCCAACTGCCACGTGGTGTTTCCCATCTTTTTAGTGTAGCTATTGTCCACATGTGTAGCGATAACTCCTTGTTTTAATTTGCACTTTTCTGATCTCCGAGCTGAACACCTTTCATAAGTTCCTGGCATTGGATTCTTCTTTATTGAACCTCTCCTTCAACTCTTTGGTCATCCTGTCTTGCAAAAATTCTTTACAAATTGAGTATTAATAGTATTCCCCCCCACAACCTGTCTTAATTTTTGACTTCCCTGATTTCCAATTAATGTGGCATCATTTATTTAAAAATGAGGATTCCCAAGCTTGGTAGTATCCCCTTCCCCCTAAATTAAGCAAACATGTACAAGTTAATTTGGGAACTTTTCGTAGAGTCATTGGTATGTTTTCCAAAACACTTCACTGTCTTACTCACTGTAGGTTTACAAATAGTTTTATAGTATTGTCTCCTAGTTTGTTTTTTTTTACTTCCTTTTCACATTATCTTGACAATTCTTGTGCCTTTGCGGTTTTATATAAATATTTGAATTCATCTTTCAATTTTCACAAAAACCTCCTGACGTCTTTATTGAGATTGCAGTTCATCTCTGTGTCAGTGCTTAGGGGATTCACATCCTAAAAGTACTGAATGTTACAACCCCAAATGTGATATATCACCTTATTCACATTTTAAAATTTTCTCAAAATTCTGTCTTACATTGTAAAGAGGCTATTCCAAGATGTGTTTATTTTAATCCTATTATAGTTGACATACCATTTCCTCAATTTCATTTTCTAATTTTTGTTACTGGTATATTATAAATGCATTTTATACTTAAATCTCAACTATGAGTCTAGCATTACTTTCTGACCTTGATAATTCCAACATTTTCTGCAATGAGTCCTTTGCATATTCTCTAAAAACTATCATGTACTTTTTAGTGAGAATTTTATATTTCCTTTTCCAGACCTTTGACATTTTACTTTCTTTCTCTGGCAAGACTTTGAATATAAAAATGACTATAGTGACAGTAATAGGTTTGATGGTTAATTGTAGAGTTTTTGAAGATAACCCTTGCCAGATTAGTAAAATTCTCTACTGTTCTGACCTGTGAAGTTTGATCCATGAACAGATATGGATCATCTAGTGAGATGATCAATGAATTGTTCTCCTTTATGCTATGAATGGGATGAGCTAAAGGGAAAAAATGTGATAGATTGTTTCCTATGTTTGTACTGAGGATAAATGAGATTACACATGCAGATTGCTTGAAACAGTGCCCGGAACAAAGCAGACACTCCAGGTGTTTAAGTGTGAAGGGGTTTATGGTCTCTTTTTGTAGGTAGGGCTGCAAATGTGGCCAACGGGCAGAAAGAAGGCAGGAGAGAGGTCCCGAGTTTCTCAGTCTTGCCCTGTAATATGTTCCCCATTCAAGACAAAACAGCGATGTTTTACAAAATGATTTCATTATCCACTTTTCAATATAAATGCTATAAAACAAAACAAAAAATGCTATAAAACTTGAGAATTCTGTTAAAATGGGGAAAAGAAAAGGGCTCCACTGTCACTGTACCATACCATCAAGCAGTAATTTGAGCAATATCCCTACAGAACTAACGGATGTATGACAGTTGTGGAACCATGCTTGTCTTTCAGACAAACATGATTTCTTTGTTTGCTATATTCTCCGTTCTTTGCTTTATGTGACTATTGGTCATGCTACTACTTGTTGATTGGATATACATACACAGAGATTACTTTAAATAATCCAAAGTTAGTAATAAATGTAGAAATATCAGAGGATTTCTCAAATATAGAAACCATAGGCAGAAAACTGTGTCAATATTTCCTAGCAGATAATCAGGGTACATGCTATTATCAAATTTACTTTCCATTGCATGAAATTATGGACTTGTGGTAAACAGGCTTGATGCAATAACAAGAAAATGACCTTGACTTTGGCTTTAAAGTTCAGTCTGAGTTGATTTGTGTCTGGCAATATGGACATGATTAGTTGGAATAGTGAATTCTCCAGAGCAAAACAAATATTGTCAACAGTGAGTTTCTATAGCAAGCATGATTTTAAAAAGGAGTATTTCATTTAGCTAATCTTGTCGGTAATTTTGCTATCTTATTGGCAGCAGTTCCTTTGGCTGTGTGATAATAGAAACACATTTCATTGTTTTGGTCCTTCTGGCTTTAGACTTTGCATTTTTACAACATAAATATGGGAAACTAGCTGAGACAATATACAATATAAATGATATATAAATAGCTTGTACTGTAGTGGTTTTTATTTGTATTATTTTTATGGTTGTCTATTTGTCTTTTATTTATTTTGTTTTAATATTTTCCATCCCTGGTGACTGAACACACAGATGTGGATATGGAAAGCCGGCTGCACATCCCATTAGGGAATGTTGGCTTGCATGATACTATTTTTAATATTCTAGCTGGAGATTGAGTCCTGCAGTCATAACCTAATGTACTAACTCTGACTTTTAATCATTGGCAAGATGAAGCCAAAGATAAAATATCTGTGTAACTGAATATCATAGAAGTAGATATCTATGAATGGATTCACTAAAGCTCAGGAATGGCAGAACCGTTCTGAAGCTTGAGAAGAAAAATTCTCCCTTAGAGCCTCCAGAATGGAATTTGGCCTCCTAACAGCTTGATTTTCACCCAGGAAGATCCAATTTGGTCCTCTCACCTCCAGAAGATAACACGGTGATGTTGCCCAAGCAATCACATTTGTGTGCATTTGTCCCAGTCGCCATAGAAAGCAAGTATGCAGCACTATGTGATTTAAAGCTTGTACGAAGATTAGTGTACTGGACTTCCTGGTATTCTTATTTTTAGACGAAGGGAAGGAGACTGAATGAGGTTCCAGGACTCATTTGTTCAAGTCCACGTTCCTGTATGGTTTTGCTTAAGCCCCCAAATTCTGCTTCCTGCACCCTGAATCCAAGGGGGGAAATTTAGGGGCAGATGGGAAGTTAGGAGGACCAGCTAATAATTAGGGGAGTAGCAGTGGCAGATGGAGGTAGAAATGTGTGAGCTGTCAGTAGGAAAGTAATTCTGAAAGCCACAGGAATAAGTGAAATGATTCATGGACGTGACAAGGAGAGAGGAACTCAGGGATGGTGACTTTTAGAGGAGAGGAAAGACAGGAAGCTAAAAAGGGTATCTCCTGCATCGTTCTTGGTGAATCCTCTAAGTAAAGCATAGTGACATTGTAAAACTTGCAGAGGATGCTGAGGATTCATGGGATCCTCACACGGAGCCAGCCTGGTTATATTATTGCAACTGGAAGTCCCCTGGCTATTCTTAATCAAAGAACATCAGTCATGTCTGGATCCTATCTTGGGACTTTGACATTTGTGATTACTCCCTGCAGCTAGAACCAAGCTCTCCCACGTCATAGCCGCAAGCCACCTAGAGCTGTTGCAAGGGAGTCAAATAAAATAGAATGAAGAATTTATTTCTGCAGTGCCACTGGTGACATTTCAAGGGCTTTGTAATCATAGATCACCAGTGGTAACCACAAGTAGTATGAGTCCGTCATCCTGGATGCCCAATCCTTACTCTAATATAAGGCACCCGTGGAAGACCGTAACCCTTGGTCAATACGCCCTGTCTGCCTACTGTCTGTTTCTATCTGTTCTCTTCTTACCGGACACACACCTTATGCATGTATTATCTGTCTAGTTCCACTGATTAGTAGGATTCAAGGCAGCAGCTGCTTCAGTGGTCCTGTTTCACTGCTGTTGAAGGGGAGACTGTGACTCTACTCCCGGAGTGACTTCAACCTTGTGTGTAATGCATAATTCTTTTCTGAAAAAGTCTGGATTTCTGCTGCATAAAAATTAAGACCCCCCCCCCCAGTTAGCAATTTCCCTTTTAACTAAACATCGTGGGCGCCTACTTTATATCTGTTTACTTTCACAGATTTAAAGCTCTTCTTTTCTGGTTCCAAATTGCTCAGAGCAAGTTCTCGCTAGATCAACCCAGTTTCATCAAAGAGTTTTTCCCTCTCTGAAAAACCCCCATCAAACACTTGGCATGAACATTTGGGACAAAATGTCAATCACCGGCAAAGCAGTGCTATTTTACACCCTGGACACACTGGTGTGATTAATAAACCCAAGGCTGTCAGAGTGTCTTTTCCCACACTCAATGAGTTGCTTGTCCATCATTTTCTCTTCTCTTCTTTCACACTTTATCTGGAAAATATGCTGCCCTGCCCAGCAATGAAATTATGCAAAGGTTCAACATTCCTCCCCATGATGTTGGAACACAGAGTCATATTTCAGCAGGGCTGAGAGTTTGGGAGATAGGATCAATAGTCCATGCATGGAAAGCCAAGCGTCCTGGCTCTTCTAATAACACATCTTTTTTAAGGGGCCGGGGATTTAGCTCAGTGGTTTAGCCGCCTGCTGCGCAAGCACAAGGATCAGAGTTCAATCCCTGGTACCAAAAAAACAAAAAACAAAACAAAAACCAAGACATCTTTTTTACAGTACCACTTACGGTTGAAGTAAATATTCATAGCTAATTTTTCAGGTTTGAAGAAAATATTTTTGCTCTCGTGTGAGCCTAATGGCTTATCTTTATCAAACAATATAAAATTGATGCATGTCTAAAGATTCTCCCTTAAAACAGGAAATAAAAGAAGTTCTCCTATGACCTCTTGGGTAGGGTTTTTGCTAGGTTAGTCCCAATAGTCGCAACATATTTGGAATCATTTCATTATTAATTTACTATTTATCTTTCTTTTCTGCTTAGTGCTTACATTTCAACACCTGGTTTCCTCTGGCAGTGTCTTACTTTTTCCCACTTACTCTGGTGTTTTTAACTAATCAGAATTATACCAAAGCTTTGTGGTTTTTTGGGCTCATTTATGCATTTTTAAAAATTTCCTATAGACTTTTATGTTCTTTCTTCCTCTTCTCTCAGTTTTAAGAACATCACATTATATGACATTGTGGTTCAGATGTTCAATGTCCCTCAATGGCCTGTGTATGATGGCTTGGTCACCAGCCTGATCCTATTGGGAGATGGTGGAACCATTAAGAGGTAGAGTCTAGCAGGAGGAAGTTAGGTCTTTGAGGGCATGAGCAAAACTTCCCTCTCTTTGTCTTCCCAACCATCAGGAAATTGTTTTGCTGCACCACAAACTACCTCCATGATTGGCTGCTTCCCCAGAGGACTCAAAAAAAAAAAAAAAAAAAAAACAGTGTGTCCACCCACTCGTGTACTGGAGCTTTTTGTCATTGTAAGCTGATGGTTTCAGGTCTTTATTCAGAAAGCTAAGTAACACTGTTGGAATGTAACTTCCAGGCTGTTTTGTGTTTGTGTGTTTTGATGTTACAGATCCCAGTGTCAACTGATATCACGTGCAGTGGCTTCCGGAAGTCTGTGCTCACAACAGGACAGCTGGAGCGGAGACATCCTTGGGCATGACCCACGTAAGGAGATGATTGTACCCACCAACTCTGAGGAGCTTCTAGGTGCATTGGATCTGTGCACTCTTTGGACAGAAGAATGTGCAATGGGGAGATGTCATGTGCATAACTCACTCTCACAAGCAAACTGTTAAAGAATGACCTGATGAAAGCTGGGAGGAAAATGGGCATGACACTCACTCATGTTTTTCTTTCAATTTTTAGTTTTACTAGTACATTTTGCAGCCAACATGGGGGGTATGTTCTAAGACTCAGACACTGAAGGCACAGTGCCTATGGAACTGATAGATCAGTTAGAAAATACTCAGAAATTTCTGTGTGCTTTATCTTAACCAGAACAACCCTAAAATTTATTTCTGAGTTTAGACCTGGCACTGTGACCTAATAGTATCATTTTACCCATACATTTCTATGATGCTGCTCTTCAATACATGTCTCTGCCATTTCCCCCCTTGCCATCAACACATGCTTAATGAAAGATACTAATTATCCCAGACAACGGACTCATCTTTTGTCTTTCAACTTTAAGAGAACATTAAGCTCTTTGGGATAGCAACTTTATCACAACCACATCAAACATTATTTCAAATATTTTGGGGTTAACACATGAGTTAGCGATTAGAGTCAAACCAACCAAAGTGTTTAAGAAAGCATTTTATTGTACAAAGTGTGGACAGCAGTTTATGTATAATCTATTAGGACAGTTTAAGAAATCAAACAACACAGCCCAAAAGGTTACAGTATTTTCATTTGTGAAATGTCACAAGACCACTTTTCTTTTCAACACTCTCTAAACAATTCAATATTTCTAGAATCATACCTGATCCCGTAACATTAAGATAATGTGCTAAAACAGGTAGCTAGATTTTCAGAATTTTGCAGCTTTTTAAAAATAAATTTGACCCATCTCAACCCATGTGTATTAGTGTTTTTCCTTTAATTTTTTCCCAAAACTTATGACCATCTAAGACATTCTAGGAAACTAAAACGACTTGAGAAGTACAGAAACAAACAAACAGTACCTTGGGACCCTACAGAATCCTACTGAATTTCTTGCAGCCACCACATCCTAAGCTTCTCATTTTTAGGAACGCTGACCAGGATAACTATTCACCAAGCCTATGTAATGAATCTGGTAGAAATAAGAATCAAAATCCAACAAAAACATGTCACTAAAGGCTTGGAACTCATCCCTTTTCATTATAAGATGACTTTCAAAGATAGTAATTTGCTTTCATGCTTCAACAGAGCCTCCAGTACTTTGCCTACCATTGCCTTCTTTGCCACAGGAGGACAAGTTTGAAATGCCTATGAGGCAGAATCCTTACTGGCTCACTCTGGGTCACAATATACTTCTATAAATCATGCAGATTCCTTCTTAGAGAAAAGCAATGCAGGGTCCCAAGGAGACACAGCAGGCTGGGGTTGTCTGCATCGAGTTGCTTCCTTGTTGTGTTTTAGTGCTAATTGTACAGAATGGAGTCCACCTCATTGATTTCTAGATCAAAGGCCAGCATCCTAGGCAATCACATCTCATCCTCTTTGTATGTTTCATGCCATGAACTTGCAAGAATCCTATCACCCAGGAAAGTTTTGAGCTTCACTTTTTATTTTAATTTTTTTTTTTTTTTGTACTGGGGATCGAACTCAGGTCCTTGTGCTTGCAAGGCAAGTGACAGAACCACTAAGCTAAATCCCCAGCCCCTTTATTTTAATTTTTGCTTCATGTTTTGCCCTCACCCTCTGAACTGTCTGGTAGGAAACCTGATGCTTTCCTTAAAGGATACCAGACAAGGATATTCCATCTCTACCTTTTATATACACCTTAAACGGAAAATAGAATGCAAAAGCCTAACTTAACAGCCAGATATAAAAGAATCATAGCTGCAAACTTGCTCTAACAGTGAATGCCATCAATCATTACTGGAGCGTAGCTTCCATACTCTTTAAGGTTCTGACTCCTGGGCAGATTAGCCTGTTTCTTGTATTTATATTTAAATCATGACATTATGACAGGAAGCAGTAATAGAACTTCAGAAAGAGGAAAAAGTACATTGCTAAAGGATATCATTTCAACAGAAAAAGTGAACATAATATAAGCCTGAGTTTGTTGTTTTAACAAAAAAAGACAATTGCATTTCTAATCATGGGTTTAGACCACCACTCACAGGCCTGCCAACCCCAAAATGCTTGCTGCCAATGTTGGAAGTTGTGTGGTTTGATACAGAACCATGATAGTATGGCGGAATTCTGGAGGATGCATCCCACGGCCACGGGAAGGTTTCACAGTTGTAATTAATCAAAGAAAAACAGGATGCTCTTTGTCATTTTTATGAAAACCATATTACCTGTGCCATATATATAGAAAAAGATCCTGGCTGTGGTGTGATTTCAATTCCCACTCAATGTTTTATCCCTAATGAGATTTAGTATTTATTGCTGGCATATTCTTTTTCTCTTGCTCTAGGAAAATTATATAATTCCTCAAGACCTGTCATTCTCCTACAAATATAAGGTGACTGTCCAATCAATAGGGCCAAAGGGTCTCTCCAAGGCAGAAGCCACTTTCTTTACTACGCCACCATGCTCCACTTTGAAGGGGAAAAGCCACAAGCACATCAGTTGTCCTGGGGAGACAGGTATGTTCCGACCTATAAAACCTCCACCTCCAGGTCTAGGATATCGACAGTACTTTGAGGCACATTTCCGAGCTGTATTTCACAAGACTCTGAAGCCCCAAAGCACAGCTCTTTCTCAGTTCTACTCTATGAAGTATAATCAAAACACACGGCTAATGTTTAATTTTAAAATCTAATACAGTGAGACAGTGCCATCAGTCTCCCTCCAAATCCCTCCTTCATCTTTGAACACTTTTACCCCATCATTCTTGCCACTTTCTGAAGCAGTTCTGAAGTCCTCCTCTGTGTCTTTATGAGATGTGATCAAAACAACAGTGACTGCTGCTGCTGAGCACCATGCAACTGAAAGGCAGGCTCATAAAAACATCCACATCCACCTCATTTCCTGGATTTGGCTCCTTGTGACTGCCGGCTCTTCCACAAAGTCAAAATGACCATGGAAGGTCAACATTTTGAATCCATGCAGGGCATCGAGGCACCCAGGACAGCACATTTAAGACCCTCATGAAAGAAGACTCCAGAACTGTTTCAGAAAATGGCAAGAATGATGGGACAAGTGTATTCAAAGTGAGAGGGAAGATGTTCAGGGGGATTAGTGGCTCAGTGTCTTTTGCTATAATAATTTTTTTTAAGAAAATGTGAACATTCACTATATCTTTTGGTTGCATCTCACAATGGCTCAATTTGTAGGGAAACAGATTAGGAATGTGTGTATTATTTTATAATCTTAACAGCACTGGAATGATTCCTTCTCTGACAATATTAACCCATTAGAAATGAGGCCAGATAGTTCCGTACACATTGCACTTGATGTACTTCAAAGTCAACCATTTCATTCATATCCACCCAGCGCCATCTCCTTGCCAGAGCTTCTATCAACCATGGCAGCCAACTCTCTAGGGCTTTGTATGTGGAGCCCCCAAGATCCCTCCATCTGCACTTCTGAGAGCTTCGAGATCCCCCCCTTCTCACCATAGTCATTGCTGTTGCTAAGAAACGGCTTAGTCTTGCTGGAGATTAATGTCTCGCCCTCTTCTAGTCCCAAAGCAGAGTTCTAAAAAATAATTTATAAAGGATCAGTGCTTAGTGAAAAGTGTGCTTAGCATACGTGAACAGGGCAATAGCCTACTGCCGTGCCTAAAATGAGGTCAGATTACCCTCCCTTAAATGGCATCCACAAGTTTCCGTAATGAATGGGCGGACACTCTCTCCAGTAACCTAACCCTGCTGTCTTTTTTTCTATATCACCACAGGTCACATTTTCTCCAAAATGCTTGCCAACCCAGAGAACCTTTCTGCTTCCCTCATTGTCCAAGACGTGAACATCACTGGACACTCTTCTTGGAAGATAAGCAAGCCCAATCTCTATCAGCCCATGACTGAGTTCCAGGTGACTTGGGCTGAGGTCACGACAGAGAGCAGACAGAACAGTTTGCCCAACAGCATCATCTCCCAGTCCCAAATCCTGCCATTGGTAGGTGGAACTTCCTTCCTCCTGCCCTGTCCTGGGGACCCATGGCTTGCTTTCAGGGGCCATTGGCCATTGGCCATTTCAGAAGCTCTCTCAGTCTCCATGTGTGCTGTGTGGGTTGAGACTCATTTCTCCATTTTCTTTTTTTCTGAGTGGATCATTTTGTAAGCCTTGACACATTGCAAGTATTATTGTGACTGTAAAGACTGTCATCCACTTGCATTTTGATTAGTAAGGGCCACTTCCACAGACCTCATGTCGCCCTTGTGTGCAAGAGATTTTGCCTTTTTCTTCTGTCTTTGTTAAGCCTGTGTCCTTCTGGTCCAAGTGGCTATGCCCTGTTTGAAGTGCTAAATTGGGGGAAAATAGCTCAAAGGATCTTTCTGTCTTTATTTCTCCTTCAAATTTGGCTACAGCCCACATGAGTTGGCCAGTCTTCTAAGCCACTTAATTCCTTGGTTTGAAAAAAAATCATCTGTGGCTTTTACCCACTCTGAAAACCTTCTTAGAATATCCACCTCTTGCTCAAAAACCCAAAAAGAAGAACAAGAAGAAAAAACCTTTTAAATTTTGGAAGGAAGTATTCCATGTAATGAGAAACTAGTTATTTTATGAATGTACAAGGTTTTATTGAGTTTTAAGAAGAATGTGTTGGCATAAAAATAAACATTTTCAGTTACGGCTATTGATAGATAGGTTGGGTTTTAAGGAAAACAGTTGGCTCATTCACTGAAATTTGGATGATCAAGAATTCACATTACAAGATGTGGAGCTGAGAAGGGTAAGCCATGGGAAAATCTCATGTTAAGGCATAAAAATAAGTAAATAAAAGATGAAATCCCAGGAGTGAGCACTGAGAACCGCCTCCTTGGCCCATTTTAACACTGCCAAGCACTGCAGGCTGCCAAGCTTTGAGCTAGGTGCTAAGAAGCCATGTGTCAGGCAGAGCCAGGAAATCTGCAGAAATTATGCTACAAATTCAGCTGTTGTTTTCAAAAGCAACCGAGCATATGATGCTCTTCATTGAGTGAAGAAGCTGCCACGGACCACATGCTCATCGTGTGTTGTCCCTACAAAGTCCTTAAAGAGTGTCCCATCTCCTGTCACTCCTCAGGATCACCACATGCTCACCGTGCCCAACCTGAGGCCGTCCATCCTGTATCGCCTCAAAGTCCAAGTGCTGAGCACAGGCAGGGAGGGCCCAGCCACCATCAGGACCTTCCGCACCCCCGAGCTCCCGCCCTCTGCAGTGCACAGTGAGTAGCACGTTCGGGGAATTAAGGGGCCCAGGCAGTCCTAGTTAATGGGGAGAGAAGTCTTGGTGATAAATAAAAACATATAGACAAATTATTGCAGCTTTCTTGGAGGAGGCAATTCTCCTTTGCTGAAGGTCTCCATTCATGTCTGCTTACTGGTAAATGGACCCTCAACTTACTAAGTTCATTCCCGAGGGCTGGTTGTAATTCAGGTTGGTCAGGTGCCTCTACACAGCCTTCAGGGTCTCTCTCCTGCATAATTTAGGCCACACTTTCTTCCAGGCAGAGCTCAGGGTCCTTAGAGAGACCCTGGCCCAGGATTTGTCAATGAAGCCCACACAGGAGAGGATGCTGTCATGTTCCTTCCAGAGCTCTTTAAGGGTTCAGTCTGTGTCTGAGCCCATCTGGAAGCACAAGCAGCTGGAATGTGGGTCATAACTCAAGACTTTGGCTGTAAGTTAAAACTAAAATTCTAGTCATAACCCAAGTTGTTTATGTGTCAGGCCGGTCATAACTTGAGAGTCCACTGTATTTTGTAACTACCTTTCTCAAAAGTTGTATGGTTGCTGTTTGCTCCTTTTTGTTCCTTCCCTTCCTTCTTTCTCCCTTCCTTCCCTCCTTCCTTTCCTCTTTTTCTCTTCCCTCCCTCCCTCCCTTTCTCCCTCCCTTCCTTCCTCTCTACCTCTCCCCTTCCCCTTCCCTCCCTCCCTCCCTTCCTTCCTTCTTTCCTTCCTTTCTTTCTCCCTTCCCATACCCTGTCATTCCTTCCTCCCTCCTTTCTCTTTCCTGTTTCCTTCGCTTCTCTTCCTTTTTCTTCCTTACATTTATTTCTTCATAGTAGATGTTTTCCCTTATCTTTTAGGTCCATAAATATGGAAAAAAGATCCAGCACCTCATATCAGTTTGAATTTTTTAATTAAAAACTTTTAAGTATGACAATATCTGAAATGATAAACAATAGTGCTTATTTTCTTATTACATAGATATTATTGTTATATATGATGTGAATTTTCCTGTAATATACCCAAATCCATCTACTTGATTTAAATCAAGGAAAAGTAAATCAAGTAAAATTGAAGAAAAAATATGTTCATCTACTCTTTTAAAGCAAGTAGCTTCTTGTTGATTTTTATCTTACTCATTTTAATAATTTTTGTCAGCCTAAATTTAAATGGCAGTGTCTAAAGATTTGTGTATTGGTGAGAAAATTGAGAATTAGTCTGTTTTAACTCTGATTTTTTTCAAAATAATGAGTCAAACTTACCTCTATAACTTGGTCTGATTATAATATGTAGAAAAACAAAAGCTATCACAATGGGAGAATTTGGTGGTCCCTTATGTTTGTAACGGTTTGTATTAGTCAGCTTTCCCATCTCTGAGACAAAATACCCAACACTCACAACATAATGGAGGAGAGGTTTAATCTGGCTCAGAGTTTCAGAAGATTTAGTCCATGGTCAGCTGTCTCCAAGGCAGAAACATCATGGTGGAAGGGCGAGCAGGGAAGGAAGAGAAAAGATGCTTAGGTCATGGTGGCCAGGAAGCAAAGGCCAACAGTGCCAGGCACAGAGGGGAAGGGACCAGATATAGTACCCAAGGTCTCACCTCCATGACCGATGGAAAAGGTGCTGCACTAGTTCCCCAGACAGCTCCCAAGCCAGTCAAGCTGATACAGTCAAGATTCAGTACCCCAAGATTGGAGGAAATGCTTCTCTGATATTCCTCCATCGACATTCTGTTTATTAAAGTTGTTAATTGTAAAAAACTTTTTTAAGAAAAGAAAAAGATCACAGTTTGCTTAAAGAATGATGAGCTTACAAATGGAGCTTATGTTCTCTCTCTGGTTTGAGGGAAGGAGCAAAGAAAAGGGAAGAGATGAACTGGGAGAGGACAGGGTCAGAGAGAAGAGAAGGAGAGAGAGAATGAGTGAATATGTGTTTGCATATTCAAATGCAGTACAGGAAAGATCACAGCCTGCTCTAGGAGGGAACATTTGACCAGGTCTAATGCCATCTCTACAAATTAATGGGTTCCCACTCTGTTCGGTGCGTAAAGTGTAGGGCTGATGGCTCTTGTCACTTCTTAGGACCCCATCTGAAACATCATCATGCACATCATTACAAACCATCTCCAGAAAGATACTAAGCCGCTCCCAGCCTGTCTCCACGTTGCCCGGATGTATATGCTTGCTGAACTTCATCCTCTAGACAGTATCCCTCTAGAACAGTAGGGACTCCTCAGAGACTGCACAGTAAGTACTTCTGCCAATCACAGGCCACCTGGAAACAGTTGATTCGTCATTAGTGAGTGCAGACAGACACCAGTTCCCCAGCCAAGAGGAGAAAACTGAAGAAGACATCTACAGAACTTGGAATTTCATTTCTGTCTGTGGTCTCACTAATCTCTTTTGGATTTCTGCAGAACTGAGATGTCCTTGAATTTAGAGCAGCAAGATCTCACAAATAGAGTAGTGTAACAAATACACAGTTTATACACATACTAAGTATACATTTAATCAATAAAATGCATTTTTTTATTAAATTATTGTTTTGATTTGCAAAGTCAACTAAGATTATATGGCCTTTGGGTACTATTTCTTTACTCTTTCATGAAGTCTTTTTAACTGAAAATTTATAACCTGAATTATACCCATGAAGTTTAATCTAAAAAATTCCTTACATAAGCACCCTCAGGTTCTTTTTAGATAAAGGAAAATGAAAGCTCAATCTGTCATTTATTATCTCCAAGACATCCAAAACTGGCAATGCGTAAACTAGATTATGGAGAAATGGAAATTCGGCTCTGGGAAGACCTTTAAATGTTTCATCCAATCTGAGAGATTTTCCTAATCTGTGACCTTATTTGTATTCTTTCTCAGTGCAGAAAACAGCTTTTGGTGTGTTTTGTTTGCCATCTGAAAATTCACAAAGCTGCCTGCTTCAGGTGAAAGCATTACAACAATTGGGCATTTTCAAATCTTTACAAAGATGTGCTTTTTCTTGATCTAAGGAAGCTATTTGCATGCTATAATATTCTCAATAATATAAAAACAAAAGGACTTCTATTGAGATAAAAAGGATGATTATCTTCCTTTAGTTCAAACTTTATTGTTTGGAAAATTCCTGTACTCCAACCTACCCCAGTAGCATGAGCTCCAGTCAACACGTGTTATCAGCATATGGTACTGAATTGTGTTGTGGGACAACCTAAACACAGAAATGTTTAGTTTCATCTATTTTTTTTTCTTGAGAAACTGCATATATATGTGGTTTTAAACATGCATAGATTTGTATCTGTGCACTTATTATTGTGTGTGTATATATATGTATGCACAAATATATATGCACATCCTTATATACACACACAGACCCTTCCATATGGTACAAATCCCTAAAGAAATTGTTTTTGCGCTTTGCTGGTGCTGGATAGAGATGTTGTTTTTCCAAAGTTGATAAGGATAATATATTTTCCCCATCAATGTGGATTCCATGAGAAAGGAGCAATTTATCAAAATTAATCTCCATAAAAGAAAGGCTTCCTCATTTCATTATCTATGCAAGTACAAGAAAGAGAAAACAAGTAAGGTTGTTTTAGCTTTTGATGATAGGACGGACTTACTCCTTATCGTTTCACTGTCTTTTGGATGCTGATGGATGCCTGGCCTTGATTTGCTGAACTCTCACTGCAGTGTTCAAGGAAAGATAGGTGGAAAATAAGTAAGATGGGGAGAAGCCCCTTCTGTTATTACATTGATGCAGATATTTAGGAGACACAGTCTAGAAACATGGATGCTAATAATAGATATGGAAAACTCTTTCCTGTGTGTTAAAGTATTTTAAAAGTGGAGAATGGTGGGATGTTTTGCAGCTTTGTACAAGCCACATCCAGTGGGAATTCAGAGTAGTGTGGAAGTCCATGTTAACATTCTGAATAGCTTTCTGCAGCCGTCACTGGATGGACTGAGCACAGCATTTCCTCAAATCACCTGCTTCCAAGTATCTGAGCGGAGAACACAGCCTTCACTGAAAACCCCCAGGTGCAGGCACACATCATAGAGATCTGAAACTATGATTATTCTAGTGCTGTCACCAGCACTTGAATTGCAAGCTTTTAAAATCAAAAATTACAACTTCTCATGACTGGCTATGTGTTTCATCTTTCACTTTCTTTATAAACAAATCTCAAACATTTATGCCAGCTGGGCTTTGTCCTATTGTATAGTTCAAAATGCAGGAGTATACACAGAGATGCAAAATATTATTAAATTATTATATAAATTTAACTATAAAATGTATAGGGTTTTTTGTCCAGGTAAATAACATTAAGCAAATATATTTTTAGTTCAGATATGGATCTGAAGCTTATATCACCCTCAAAAAAAATTTAAAACAGCCTTTATGAGCATCTAATTTGGATATAATATTGAAAAAACAATTAGTGTTCTTAGATGAAAACTATTAATGAGGTGATAAAAGACACATGTTTCTGTCTTGAATTTTAATAATCTCTAATAATAATCAAATGATTAACATGTAATTATAATTTTTCAAAATTTAAACATATGAGTACTGTTTTTCATAAGGCAGTTTCAGTTCTTCATTCTCTAATATATTGTATTAAAATAGATGCATTTTTCTCACAAAAATATATGCAGAGTTTGCATTGACTCAAACATTGAGCTGGTCAAAAATATTGTTGTCAAAGACAGATGGTTAAGTTGATATAAACTACAGTTGTATGCATTATTCTCACTCACACCAAAAACCCCTTAATAATAAATTTTTCTGTGCTTCTGTCTTTTGGGAAATGGAACTCTATGGAATGACTTTCCCAAATCAAGATGTTGCCATTCAATCATTCATTGATAAATAGGCTAGATCACAGACAGAAAGCTTATGGTGGGTGACTGCTTAAGCAATGCTTAGAGATTCCAAATTCTAGAAACCCAAGAGAATAGATAACTGGCTGCAGAGAACAAGATGTATCAACTTCAGCACTATTAAATTGAGGGCTGGCTAGGTCTTTATTGCAGGGGTCTGGACATTGTGGGATATTCATCAGCATCCTGCTTCTGCATGCTCACTTCCCCTTTCCCAAATTGTGGCGACCAAAAAATAATGTTCCTAGGATTTCTCCCTGCCCCTAGGAAATGGGCACCTCCCGCTAAAAACCAGTGCAGTAGAGTGGTGTTCACGGAACAAAGGGAAATTGCCCTTTGAGAAGGAACCAGCCCCGGAAAAATCCCAGCCCAGACCTTAACACATTTGACTTCAAAGACCTTCCTTGAATCTTCTGTGTCCACTTGTTAGAAGACTGAATTTCAACTTGTCTCTGATTCATGCGAGCAGAAGTATTAATCCACCTTAGTTACAAGTAAATGTCATTTGTGAAGTCAACTTATTTATTTAATGCTCTTTCTTACACTGTGACCATGGGTTCCTTGAGTTTCACACATTTGGGTGATTACAAACAGCTCTAAATCTTTTCCAGTAAACATTCACACTATAGCCAGAACTCAATGGCTAGGTGTCTGCATGTACTTCAGAGCTAATTTTAAGATAGAAACAAATCCATGAAGTTGTTGCGTCTTAGCTATGGTGTTGCATGGCCATACAGTTTTATGTGAGGTGTGGACTCCCCTAACTGTCTTACCACCACTGAATATTTAGCAAGTTCTATGATTTACAGAGTGATTAACAGAGGTCTATATAAAGCTATTATTTTTCCTTTTACTTAAATATATTGTAGTGTGCAGATAGGAGAACTGATACTTTCTCATCCAAGTGGTCTGTAGAAATCATGTCCCTTATTGTGCTCATTTAAAGTCAATATTTATTTATGTATGTAATAAAAAGTCTGATTTCTGTGTATGTCTGTCATGTTATCTAGAGATGTAATCCTGTAAAAAAAATTTTGTGAACAAAAAAACTCAGAAAAGTATTGTAAATAGCCTGATATTCTGTGGCTCATTATTTTCATGTTAGAGTTTGTACATACTGATTCATTAATAAAGGATCTTTAAACCTGTCCAACAAGTCAGCTCCTTTATTTCTTAAAGAAGTGCTATTTTTTCAATTAAGAAAAATTGACAGTTTCTTATGTGGCTAGGAAGATTCAAAACACCCATCTCTCTCTGAGGGTATGAATGGAATTTGATGCCTGGTCAATGTGAAGAAGACAGCTCTTCATTTTAATGGGAATATTTTGGAGTCCAACTGCCAACACTTCAGAGTTATTTCACCATATTCACAATTGTAACTCCCACTAGTTTGGGTGGCATTTTTTAAAGCAATGACCTGCAATCTTCAGTTGCTTTTTCCTGCCTCAGTGTTCCATAATGCAATGTTGGTGAGCACCCACTTGCATGTCTGTTTTTCATTGCCATATCCCATGATGAAAGGCGTCAGTCTCCAATATCTACGAAGAGCATTGGGGGTTCTAAATTCCTACTTTGACATGCAGTATTTGCTGAAGGATGAAGTATTTTTTTTATGAATCATAAAATAAACTGATGTTATCCCAGGGAATCAGGGACTTTTTTTCTTCTATGAAGTCAGTAATGTATATAGTTGTCCATTTACCCAGCAGACATTTCCTCAGTGCTCACTGTCCTTGTAGTCTGCTTGAGCAGAGGGGCACTGATATAGAAACAAGAGCTCTCTGCCTCCGTGATTCTTTATGCTAGTACAAAATAACAGTAAGAAATAAGGATAAATGTGAGAAAGCAGGTGATTATAAGGGCTGTGCTCAGAAGAAAATGTGGCACTGTGCTACATGAAGCTCCTGTAAGGTGAGAGAGTCAGTCAATACTGCACCCAGGGGTGACAGCTCACCTGAACCCTGAACCCCTGAGCTTCAGGCACAGTGAGGAGGGTACGGTGAGAGGGCATCCACACAGATGAGTCCAGCAAGTAGGAGGTCAGACAAGGACTCGGGAGGAATCTGGAGTGACACGTTTGTGCAGCATTCTAAATGATGTGTAGGAATCTGTGGAAGACAAATTCAGGAGCAGAAGATCAAGTAGAAGATGGTGGTCTTAATTCAGGTAACAACTAAAAGATTAACCCTCAGTGGTCATGTAGAGAGAGAACCAATGGATTGAGGTTGTGTTGGAAGTTGAATTGTCAAAATGTATCAATGTGGGGGGAAGCCAAAGGCAGCAAGAAAACTGCCATTTAGAGTTGAGGCTGGGCTACCATTTTCTGGAGCGATTTATCACTGTTTCATATTATAATCTCTTCCTAAAAGTTATGATTTTTTTCCTACCAAAAATGACTTAAAAGTCTGTGTCCTGATCTTGCCTAACAAAATTATTACATTACACCTGGAGATATTATTCTGACCATGGTTTAATAATTTTCAAACAGTGGAGAGAAATTCTTTAACAATAAGAAATACTACCTAAGGGCTGGGTATGGTGGCACATACCTGCATTTCCAGCACTTAGGAGGTTAAGTCAGGATTATGAATGAGAGGTCAGTTTGGGCTACACAGTGAGTTCAAGGCCAGCCTGGACTACATAGCAATACCTTATCTCAGAAAACTAAATGCAAAACAGAAAGAAAAAGAAAGAAGAAAGAGGAAAGAAGAAAAGAAGGAAGGAAGGAAGGAAGGAAGACCATCTAAGAATATAGACATGGAATGCCATATCCTGTAGGACTGTATTTATGTAAAATATGCAGAAAAGATAAATCCATAGAGACAAAGTAGATTGGTAGTTGTTAGGCAGTAAGGAGGAGTGAATGAGAAGGGCCTACTTCATAGCTGTGGGATTTTCTTTTGGGGTTGATAAAAATGCTTTCAAGCTAGATGGTGGCACCGTTTTCATAACATTACAAATATCCTAAATGCCACTGAACTTTGCATGTTGAAATGGTTCATTTTATGTTGTGCAACTCTTACCTCAATACAAAGAAAGTGTTAATATGACCACCCAATTTCCAAATGCTAACTCAGGTGTCTGTTCTAGTGGGTTTTAATCTAAGTACCATTTAGCGATCCTTGCCCAAGGTTAGAGGTTCCTAATTGCAACGTCAATGGTCTCTGGTTTTCAAGTGAAAAGCAAAACCATTGCCATAGGCACATAATTTTACTGGTCCCTATCTTGATGGAAAGTGGTAGAGAATGAAGATTTTATTGTTGACTCCTCCCAAGGATGATAGATCATGTCCCACATGAAGCCATGTGTGAAAGTGGCTGCTGTGTTTCCTCACCAGGCCTGCTGAACCCCTGTCCACTGTCTGAGCCACAAACAGCTGTGATTCTTTCAGGAGGGCCGGGGCTCTGGACAACTCACTGGGTTGGGTGTTTTCACAAAGAAAAAAAACAATTTCTTCCATGTTCTTTTACTACTGGAGCTCCACTGCAGGGTCAAGAGATTTTTAGGTGGGTAGAATTGCCATGGTAGGGACCCAA